>NW_021319255.1:361076-372801 GCF_001605985.2 Dendrobium catenatum | reverse complement strand
TTAATTTATAAAGTATATATATATATATATATATATATATATATATATATATATTTGAGTATGCGTTATGACGGCCATTAAACTTAATGTTCAATAGCTTTTTATGTGAAATGTAACTTATAATTAGTCTTGATATGTCACTAAAAAATTCATCCATATCAAGCAGTTGAAACATAAATTAAAATTTTAAGATCTTGAGGGGAGGACCAAATAATCTACAAATTTCGCATATCTATATCAAATTGAGTGTCTCGATAAGACGCATTCAAGAAGCCCAAAGTTGCATAGCATGCAACTATCAAAAATTATAAAAAGATATGCATAAGAGGGATCTTTAGCTTGAGATTCAAGAAGCTCAAATGGTTGAAGCATTAGAGCAATATCGAACCATCGTTTGAACACAATTGTTAGGTAGACTGCTTAATCATCATTGTCGGCCTATCATCTACAAACACCGCCATCAACCACGTGATATTTTTATCTAATTGCAATCCTCTGACTAATGTCAACCAATTATAATATTCGAATCATAATTGTTTGATTACTATCATCCAACTATCATCACTTGACAATGATCCTCCATCCAGCACACCTTCGATCATCATCGCCAAATTATAGTCCTTCAACTATAGTCCCCCAACTATGATTTTGTTGATCACCTTCTCTTGACTACATTGACGTTAGCTGACTTCGTCACCTATCATTGCTAATAATGTTGATGGATGTCATTTCCAAAAAGGTTAATGCAAATCATCATCTATAAGGTTGATGTTCACTACAGTCACAAAAGCAATGCTCGTTGACTTTTCACCATCAATATTGATGATGCGCCTTTGCCTAAAAGTTTAAAGTATGTCATTGACATCAATTCTATCTCTTGACACTAACATATTGATTTATGCGAGACTTCTTGGCCTCTAGTCTCCACTCAAAGAAAAAAAAATACTAATCATGCAGCAAACAATCTTTTAAAGACAGCTCTCATGCCACATGTGGCTCTTCTAACTTCAATCACAAAATCTAATTTATAAAATTTATGTCTCCCCTAATCATGAGAACGTGCATCATTTAAAATCAACAACAAGCATTAGTATAATCATTTTAATTAGATTAAGCCTACTTTAAGAAGCAGTAAGCAAGTCGTCCCAAGCGAAATCTAAGCCTCACGATTTTTCTCTTTTTTCAAATTTTCAAATAGAAGTTTTGACATCTTTTGTAGCTCTATTTTCACCTATGTGTGTGATAAATCTTTGCATAATATTAAGACATTAAAATCTCTGATCAAAGTGGATATTATAGCTCATAATATTTTTATGTAACTATTTTATATCTTATACTTTAAATAAATAAGTAAAAATTAAACTATTTTTATTGCGTGTTGAAAAATTTGAGTTGATAGAGTTTATGTTTCACATTTTAGCATTGTACAAAAATTCAGAACGATCATATAAAAATTATAGAACCAAAAGAATTTTTTAAGTAGAAAATCCAAAAAGGAAAAAAAATTTACGGAAATCTAACCTAGTTATAAAATTCACTAAAAGTAAGTGATAAAAAGTTCATATTTTCTTCACTATTGAAGAAGAGGAATAGTACAAAGATCAAATGTCTACAAATAGACGATCTATACCCAACAACAAGGCTTAATTTTTTCAAAAGGGATTTTAGAAAACTGGTGTCAAACATTTAAGTGTAAGAGATCGAAAAATGTAAGAGAACTCTCCTTAGTTTTCTCTTCCCTTTTTTTTTCTCTCCCCTGCCGCCCTGGAAGAATAAGAGCATATTTATAATTTGTTGCGAGTGACATGCTATGTAAATAAACATAAAATTTATGGCAAATTAGGAGTGCTTCATCAAGCGGACCAAATTGATTCATAAGGCTTTCATCAAACATTTAAATGTTTTAACGATGTCAAAATTAAGCAATCTTGGGCTCATTGGATTCGTCTCATCAAACCGCTCGATTCGATTCTACCCTAAGTATATCATATTTGGAGATTATTTGCTTACTCAATTAATTTTTTAAAGCTTCTAAGTATGCTTTAGTCCATTGATTTGAGCCAATTTGAAGTCGGATTATACTGATTTTGATGTCATTAGATACATCTTGCAAAGTCGCTAGCTTGTCATGGTCATAAAAATTTAGGGTTTTTCCTCTCTCGAGCTCGTGTGCTTCTCCTTTGGCGGCTAGGGTTCCAGCTTTGGCCCCCGCCGGCGAGGATTTCTGGTCCTTTTTTTCAGGAAAGTTTTTCGTCTCTCTTCTCTGTGTTACTGGGGCTTTTTGTTTTTATTTTCTTCCGGTTTTACCGATATGGCTCCGATCAAATTGAAAGATCCCGATTTTTTCGGGGGGATCTCTCACTCTAAATCTTTTCTTCAAGCGCTAGCTGGATCATCTTCCTTTTTTCCAGATTTGAGGCCTTCTACCTTTCGTGGTCTACCATCTCTTTGGGTTTCTGATGAGGAAATTAGAGATTTGGCTGTTCCTTTTAGGTTCTCGTTAGTTGGTTTCTTCCCGTCGAAACGTCCTCCTCTTGACACGATTCACAAATTTTTCTTCAATTTGAAGCTGAATGGTGAAGTTTCTGTTACCATTTTGGATTCTTCACACATTTTGATTAAGTTATCCAACGATTTAGACTATTGTAGAGTTTTTTTGCCACCGATCATACATGGTTTTCAATTGTTTTATGAAATTAACAAAATTGTCTCCTACATTAGATATTGGAGTTGAGTCGCCGATCATCCCGATTTGGATTTCATTTCCTCATCTTCGTCCTCATTTCTTTGCGCCAAGGATTCTGTTTGGGCTTGGTGAGTTATTTGACAAACCCTTAAAAATAGATGAAGCGACATCGACTGGTTTACATCCGTCCAATGCTCGTGTTTTAGTTGAAATTGATATTACCAAAACTTATACTAAGAAAGTTTAGTTAGGATCTGAGGCTCAAGGATATGTTCAGGATGTGGTTTTTGATGAATTTCCTCATTTTTGTAGTGTTTGTAAATGTTTAGGGCATGTGTCTGGTAAGTGCAAATCCGATTCTAGCTTTGGGAAACCTGATATTGTGATTGATCCTGTTGAGGTTTTACCAGCTGCTGCTGTGTTAAATGACGATTTGGATATTTCCTCTGTTCCGAAAAATGTGGCTAATGTTTTGGTTAATTCTGAGATGGCTGGGGTGGATTTGCTCACTGTGGAGCCTGAGGACGATTCGCCGGCTGATGGGCTTGTCCCGGTTAATTTGGGTATATCGGTGGGTGTTAGTAATTGCCAATTGTTGGCTAGTGATGGTGGTAATTTGCCGGCTGATGCTGGTGATTGTGTTCTGTCGCATAAGGCTACCCCTTTTTTTCCTTCGAGCAATGGTTTGTTGAATGTTTCTGATCTTGTGGCTTTTAATTTGGAACCTCTGGCGGCTGGTAGTGAATCGGTACCGCCAGCGGGTTCTGAGATTTCACCTTTTATAGGTGTTGTGGTTGAAAATGGCGGTTTGCAGATATCAAAGAATTTGGAATGTGGTACTGATGGTGGGGTACCTGTTGTTTCTGTCGGGCTTGTGGATGAGTCTACACATATGGTTAGTGTGGAAAGGCTTTCTTCTACCAACAACTTGGTTGTGGTGCCAGTCAATGAGGTGGATGCTAATGAGATGGCTACCTGTATGGGTAATTCATCTGGTTTGACGATTAGAAATCAGGGAGATTGGCTGGTTGATTCGTCGGATTCTGAATCGGAGTCTGAGTTAAATATTTCTGACAATGATTTTGTGCTTGGATGTAATAAAAATGTTGCCGCTCGGGGGAAATTTTGGGGGAGGGGACGTCGTAGGCGATGAGCTTCCGATAGCGGTATTTTTTCCTATTGCTGGTGCTCGGTTTTTGTTGGTTTTATCGTTGGATTGGCAGGTTTTTGTGGCTATGGGCAATGATGTGGTTGGGGCTCGCGTCCCGGTCAACTTTGCTGGTGGCAACCGTTGGTGAGGAACTTTCGAGATTCACTGACTGGACGGTCTGTGCGGGTTGTCGGGATGCTGGGAGCCTTGCGCTGTTCGCTGAGCCGTCTTCTTAGCTTGTATTTTTGGTCATTTTATTTTCTGTGGTTTTTTTTTAACAAAAACATTTTATTGATAAATAAAGGGTTACAACGGAGATAGACAAACATCTAGTAAAATGCAGAAATACAATTAAAGAAGGAAACTGATAGTAGATAAATGGTAGTTGGACTCAGTAGAAGACCGAGACATCCAATGCCCCACCATCATGCACGGGCCATCCAGTAAGGTGATAAAGGGTCCAGACAACGATACGCATCGAAAGACAGCAAAGGTTGCCGCCAACAAAAGATAGGGCACTCGTCCCGGCCACATCATAGCCCCAAAAAAATATGCGAGGACAACGAAACCCATAATCGGAATACCAAACAGATTAACCAGCAAAACAATAAATCATTAACGCCTACGACGACCCCTGCCATGGCCCCTTCCGCGGCCCCTAGCACGTGAAACCTTCAAACAACCAACATTAGCACGAACCAATGAAAAATCATTCCCTGGGTCAGAACCCCCACAAAAATCCGAAGATATGAAATCAAAATCCGAATGGTCAGAAACAAAATCACCCTCAGAAGAGTCATTTAATCAATTTATTTGATCTGATCTATCACAACTCAGAGAATTCACCAGGTTTATCGTAGCAACCGCATGCACCGGAACATTCACGAAATGATTTGAGCTTTTAGATACTTCATTTAAATTCTCCACCGGCACACATCAACAACAGGTAAATCTAAATCAGCAGAACAATCAACAGGCCCAATCGAAACACACCGAGGGCTCGAAACATCAACAACACTCAAATCAGGTAAAGCATCAGCCCCCATCCCGATAGTAACATCCAGCAAAACAAGGGAAGCCGTGGTAACATGCAAAGGCAAAACCTCCACCCCAACACCAGATTTCAAACAAATCTGGTCCGATTCCAAAATATCAGCAATGAGATGATTAGAAGGAGGATTCAGGGATGGAGATAAAACAAGTTCAGGGGGGTTAAGATTTGGCTGAATCCCGGTATCCACCGGAGGAGTAACCGAAATCAAAGGTGTTCTTAAATGAGGAACTTGTTTAGAGCATTCCGTTTTTTTGTGACCAACAACTTTACACTGCTGACAAAAGCTAGGAACATCTTCAAAAATTACCCACACTTCTCCGGCCCTAACCACATCGAATCAGGGTAAGATTTTGAGATATCAATTTCAACCAACAAACGAGCTACCGAGGGACGCGAACCCACCGCCGTCGCATTATCTGTTTGAATCGGCTGCCCAAAAATTGATCCCAAACCAAATAAAATCTTGGAAGAAAACAGGTGAGGACGCAAACCCGGGAAAGAAACCCACACCGGGACGATCGGCGACTCCTCCGACAGATCAAGGAGAGGCAACCATTTGATGATTTTCATGAAACAACCAGCAACAAAATAGGACCGGTGAGCAAAAATTCTACCATAATCTAAATCGTTATCAAGTTTAATCAACACATTTGTTTGATCTAACAAGGTAACCGAAAATTCACCAGACAGTTTAAGGTTGAAAAAAAAATTTCGAATGGAATCTAGCACCGGACGTTTCAATGGAAACTTACCAACTAAAGCATACTCAAAAGGTTTAGCAAGATGGAAAAACTCATCCTCTTAAAACCATAGCGCCGACAAGCCACGAATGGTAGACACACGACATTCCGGGAAAGCAGTCGAAACCGAACCAGAAACCAAGAAAGCACAATCCTGAATAGATTTATAGTATATCACAAAATCTGCTCCAGGATCGTTCCAAGGAACGATCCTGGTTGATTTATCGAATTCGTGCCCTGGCGATCAGGCGGAAAATTATTGCTTCTAGAATTTGCCCAGTTTTGCTCCAGGTGATTTTCAGTACATATCCGTACCAGGGACAGCCGGAATTTTGGACAAGTACTGCTCCGGCGCCGATTGATAGGTGCACTGTACGAAAATGATCGTCCTGAGAATAGTTCTGGTTTTTAGGCACAGGTTCTGGAAAGGAGAAGGAAGCCAGGAATAATTGATTCCAGAAGTCTATCAGGTATTAGGTTTCTTTGTTTGTGTACCTTTTGAATTTTTTGTATTATGCCATGTGCCTTTTCTGTTCTGTCTTTCTTCTCTGTTCAAAGGGCGCACCGTACTGTATCTGAGATGTGGATGTTTTGATAGGAAACGAATAAAAATATAGATAGCTATTTCAGATTTTCTGCCGACTCAGATTTCACCAGGCGCTGTGTGTGGAAGTGTGACTGGTCATTGATGTGGAGGTCTGGTGTTTGTGTATTCTGTTGGGAGGTGATTTGTTAATCTTCGGAAGATTCAGATTTCAGTAACCAATTCCAAAGCACCAGATCCTGGATAAGAAGAGTTTTGTCGCGGCCCAAGTGCAGAGCCGGGTCCGTTCCCGGATGCGGGTATCGGGGTCGTGACGTTTAGAGTTCTTTTACCTTCAATAACAGTGTATCCAAAACTGTTTATAGCCATGGAAACCGCTGATCTCATCTGGCGGCGACCGAGAAGGCGGCGGCTAGGGTTCACGGAGTATTGAAATGGTAGAGGAAACTCCTAGCAGATACTGTAGTTGGGAAACCCTGGGAGAACATGAGGGTGAAAAAAATGATTGAGGCTTTGGTGTATGTGTTTGATGTGGTTTTTTTTTTTTTTTTTTTTTTTTTCTTTATTTTGTCCGGCTTTATAGCGGTATCTGGATGAGAGAGAGTATGAAGAAGATTATGTTTCGGGCGTTGTTGTTGAGGATAGTATCGAAATGGAAAAAGAGGAGAAAATGACCATATCTTGCATTAAGACAATTTAAATTGACTGTAAGTTTGCTATGATCAAATTTAGATTGTCCAATATTTAATATTTGAATGGTTTCAAGTTCAAATTTATCTTGTAATTTAGTGCTTATGGATACAAGAATATTTTTGAATGGGATGGCAGGGATCAAGTTTATATATGCCGAAAAGAAGACGCAAATGATTGTTTAGTATGTTATATCTCAATTAAATGTGCCATAAATTGAAAAGTGGAAAGATGAAAGTGTTGCGTTCATGGTCCAATCTGGCAATCATATTTGATGGCATATGATTTATGGTTAAATTCATGCTTCCCCTGGTCATTAGAACACAATTTTGCAAAAGACAAGAAGGGACTTAGATCTTGTCTGAGTTGTAGCGGCACTTTCATATTGCTAGCATCTTAAAGAGAATTTTTAGTATGAAGCAAATTTAATATTTTTACTGGGATAAAAGTTATGCTTTACAAGAAGTAGTTTTTATTAATAAAAAATTACAATCGTCCCATTTTAACGATCAGCCTTAGATGAGAACAAACAAGTTCCCTCAATGTCGGCTTATTTGGAAATTGCATATTATCAAAAAAAAAAAAAAATCGAATTTATGTTATAATATATTATTGATATAAAAATGTGTAAAATTGTTTTTTGTCCATTTTTTTCAAGTTTAATTTTAAAGGTTATATGTAATTGTCGATAAGTATATAGCAATATGATGTATATAAGCCAGTATTATATATGGGGTTATATCATATATTCCGCATACTATATATACAGATATTGTAGTATATATAATATATTATATATATAATCTATATATATATATCATATATATATAGTATAACCGTCGTGATATGTTATATATGAGCGTATATATATATTGATCGTGATAGGCTATTACTATAGGCATTCGTACACTAATGAAGTAACGTAATTAAACAAATATATATTTTTCCTTACAATAGTTTCCTACAATATTTTTAATATAAAACTCGTCTACTTATAGGACGTATCTTTCCGCGTCGGCCGCCTGTCTAAGTGGACCTTAAAGATTTTGTTATTTGTTTTTGTGTTACTTACAGAGCTTTCCTGGTTTTTACCTTTCTTTTTATTGAGACGACACTAGTCATTTGTTTAAGCTTTCTGCGTGTGTTAGGTCAAAAACAAAAAGTGTTAAAAACGGAAAAATTTTTGAATAACAATATTTCCGTAGATAAAAGTCTTTAGCTATTTTGAATCGAGGCAACTATTTAGCTAGTATTGAAGTTGAACAGAGAGATTTATGCTTAAAAAATAATTTATGCTCTCTTTTTCGGGCTTTTTGGCTCCCGATTCTGAAAACTGTCTGCCTGTTAAAAGATACGCTCAATTAAATCAAATTGTGCTACTTCTCTTATAATTCAGTACTATATACGTGAGAAAAAAACCACATGGTAGTATAGCCTACCTTTTGTCACATTACCTACGCCATAAGTTACTTAAGTTGAGAAGGATATACGTTTTACTCTTATTCGTAGTGTTATTTGGTGTGGGGTCAATAGCTATTTTTTTGTACGACTTACGCTTGATTAGAGCAGATCAAATAATTTGCCAGACTTGGTGTGAGATAAACTTTTCGATTTAGTAGTACTATTATTCTGCCTTGTGGATGGTCTGTTAAAGTATCTCCGCACGAGGGAGATTGATTTTTAGCATGTTTAATTGCGTTATTATTTAATGCAAAATAGAGTTAAGTGGTTAAGTTAGATTAGAGAGTGTTTTTTTAGTTGCCATTTGGTTCACTTGTCTTTCGGTCCCTTGTTGCACTTGCCACTCTTCCTCCGCATTCCACGCCATTTACTGGCACTCACTACCTCTTTTATATCATTTCATATCTTCCTCTTGCCTCTTACATGCTTGCCTTCCCTGATATTTACTATTGAATGCTGTCTCAGACTTAAAATGTCTCGCTTAATACTTTCTACCTTATTTTATTCCAAAAATAAAAATAAATGTGAATAGCAAACACAACAATAAACCCTCTTCATATTGCTCTTAAAATTAGATTTTGAAAAATCATTTCTCAATGAAATTGCCTAAAACCCTAAATGGGGTCCAGAAAGCTCCTCTTGATTCACCAAGCTTTTTTTCGTTTCTCCCTTTCACTGGGCGTCTCGGGTTGCACTAGGAGTATTGTTTCATTTCTATTCGCTCACGATCGTTCTATTCAAGATTACACATTATAAATGGAGTATGGCCAACTTCCTTGATTTTCCTTTGCAAGAAATGGGCAAATTATCACGGCGAGAAACAAATGACATTGCATTAAATCGTACATCTTGCTAATTTGCAGAGTGGATACACTGGTAGCGTAACAGTGTTTGGTCTGTTGACAATAATTTCATATAAAAATATTTTCAGAGTACCACAACATAAGCTTCCTAAATTACTTTGAACCATATTTTTAAAACAATGAACTTGATGTATTAGTCAGGCTTCAAACTTAATCGCATTTCTCCTTTCCTAAAAAACTACATAGAGGATAAACTCGGATGAGGCTTTTAGGCTGAATTAAAGTATGGAGTTTATAGGGATTCAAGAATACAAATAATGTAATTGTTCCTGTTTCTAATATCGGTTGTTATTATTCTAGTTTTATCTGTGTTAAAATACATTGTTGCATCGATAGTGATGCAGGACAGTAGTAGAAAATAGAGCGGTAAGAGCACTAGGGGGCAGCAGGAAGTGTAGAAAAGGAATCATAAAGAGTACAGATTTTGTTAAAATAAGGATGATCCAAACTGATATGGGGAGATTAATTCCTCATTGATTAATAGAATGTATCATAGAATACATGAAGTAATTCAGGTTGTTAACATTTATTTTGATAACTACATTAATATTGGTATTTACTTATTACTTTTCCCTTTGTAAATTTGTAGTGATTCTAGTTGTTTTGTATATCTAGTCCAGGTCGTTTTCGACCGAGTCCGTAAGTCCCATAACTCTAATTTTAAGATTTTGGTGCATAGCCCATGTGCTTGCGCTATACAGAGTAATCCTTGATATGAGGTTCTTTGCGGTATTGGGCTATTCAAGCTTTAAGGGTTGTACTCCCTCTCTCACACGATATATATTTCTTAAGGTTTATTGAATTCTGGATGACTTGAATTTTCTTTATCAGTTATATATCATATAACACGCAATTTAAAATAAGTGGGTATATCAATGTTAAAAGAAATCTGTAAAGTAACATACCTTCATTTAATAGTGTACTAATAGTCTTTTTGCTTATCTTGCTAAACAAAAATTTGGGGGTTACCATAATTAATGAAAAGTAGGTGGGGGATTGAAAAAAATGAGGAGATGTTATAGATGAATACTATCTCTCTCTCTCTCTCTCCCGTCTTCTCGGCAGAAGATTTCTCAATCATCTCTTCTTTTGCTTCTTCTTCCTCTCTCTCTCTCATGAAGTGGCTTAATTCCATTCTAGTCCTCTCTCATTCCGTCTGGCTCTATTTTCTCTCTTTCCTCTCTCTCTCTCTCACTCTCTCTCTCTTCTCTCATTCTCTCGTCTCTTCTCTTGTCAAAACATGAATACTTATACCGGCACAAGCCATAGATTATTGAATTCAATTACGTGTGCGTGTGGGTTGCATATGGCCGCTTTAGTTGGTCGAGCTAGCGTGCTTGTCGTTAGGTGGATTCCTTTTGGGAAGGAAGTTGTGAAGGGATGGGACAATGTAGTTTATAGGTTGGTCTTTTAATGAATGTTATGAGTAAAGATATCATTATTGATTACAATCTTTGTAGTTGGATTAATGGATTGTTTTGGATTATATTTTTTTTATTGGTAATTATAAGTTATGAGAAAGTATTTTCTCAAGATAATTTGTATTATTTTAATTTTTTTAAATATTTTTTGTTGGACATAATTTTTGTTAAGTAGGCAACTTTAGTCATATCTTGTTTTTAGCAAGCAACTTCACATGCATAAATTTTGAAATAAAGTGCGGATTATGATTTTCAACATAAATAATTAATTTTGAATCTAACTGTTTCGGAAATGGGTTGCTAATTTAAGTTTGAAGATAAGATTTATCAATTAAAACAACTTTATTGGCTCGTGATGGAGCAGTGGATTGCGCTGTTAGATTTCTTCTCAACTTAATAGCTATCCATTCTTCATTATTTCAAAATAATATTGTATAATAAGTTCATATTAATAAATAAATTTAATGGATGGAATAATGATTTTATATGTATGGAAGATTTTTATTTATCAAATTTATATCAAATATATTATTTCTTGGCTAATCATTCTTTCATCATTGTTTTCATATAATAGTTTTTCATCTGCTCAGTCTTCTCCTTGTTCGTTGGGCAAGTATCCCATAGTTTTATATACTCATACTTTTTCTCCCTAAATTTAATTTGCAGGCCTCATATGCGATTTGCGTTTGGGGCGGTCCTTGATATGTGGGGCATAGCAGTGGTTGGTCAGTACATGTAATTTTGTTAAGGTCAATTGTTGAATTACAGTGACGAAATTAGGAGAGGTTGAGGTGATTTTTTCCCTGCCTAACATTTATAAAAATCATGTAATTATGTAACTTTTGCTTCTTAGATAAACTTTTTTGGCTCTTTAGTTTCAGGTCATAATTCCAATTAATTGATTGAGATGGCTAGAACTAAGAATGGGGAGGTAATAATACAGTGAAATTGTTCATGACGGAAACATCTAAAAAAGAAATGTTATGGATGAATAACTGTATATATATATCCTACTGTCTTGCTTTATTTTGATCGCATCTTTTGAGTAATATTTTTGTTGCCAGCAGTAAATCCATTCAAGGCTTTATAGTGTCGCCAGGCATTGAGGATGGTATT
>NW_021319255.1:353574-360976 GCF_001605985.2 Dendrobium catenatum | reverse complement strand
TAAGAGCATATTTATAATTTGTTGCGAGTGACATGCTCTGTAAATAAACAGAAAATTTATGGCAAATTAGGAGTGCTTCATCAAGCGGACCAAATTGATTCATAGGGCTTTCATCAAACATTTAAGTGTTTAACGATGTCAAAATTAAGCAATCTTGGGCCTCATTGGATTTGTCTCATCGAACCACTCGATTCGATTCGACCCTAAGTTTATCCATATTTGGAGATTCATTTGCTTACTCAATTAATGCTTTAAAGCTTCTAAGTATGCTTAGTCCATTGATTTGAGCTGATTTGAATTCAGATTATACTGATTTTGATGTCATTAGGTTCATCTTGCAAAGACGTTTAGTTTGACTATAAGTTTGCTATGATCAAAATTTAGTTGTCCCAAATTTAATTTGAGTGTTTCAAGTTCAAATTTATCTTGTAATTAGTGCTTGATCAAGAATATTTTTTGGATGAGCATTCATTTATATATGCCAAAGAAGAGCAAATGTTAATCTCCAAATTAATGTGCCCATAAATTGGAAAAAGTGGAAAGATGGAAAGATGTTGGTATCAATCCAAATCTGCCATCAATATTGATGGCCAATAATTTAATGTTAAATCTGCTCCCCTGGTTCATAAACCAATTTTGCATATAAATTAAAATTTTTAAGTTTTAATTTTAAAAAGTTTATATATATATACTTTACAATATATATATTATAATACATGAAGTTAGTTTAAAAATATATACTTTTTTCCTTACAATAGTTCCAAATATTTTTATATAAAACTATATAGACCCTAAGCGACCCTTATATGCTTTTAATTTGTGGTAAGCTTAAAGCTTGTTTTTTACTTTTTAAAAAGTCCTTTTTAAAGCTTCTGTATCAAAAAAAAAAAAAAATTGAATACAATTATTTTAAGGCATAAAAGTTTGAAATAACAATGAAAAAAATTTATACTTAAAAAAAAATATTCTAAAAAACTGCTTTAGAAATCAATAAAAAAGTTGTTTCCAAAAAAAGGCACCATGGTAGTAGTACTCAATAGCCGCAAGAAGAAGGGAAAAATAAAAAAACAGCCAAAGGGAGATAAATTTTAGAAGTAACCTATTATTAAAACAATATTAGCCTGTTTATTTATTTAAAAACATTTAATAAAGAGAAGCTGTTTTTTAGTTTCCTATTGGTTCAATATTCTTTCATTTTTCAACTTCTCTAATTTGAATTTACCTATTGAACTAATTATAAAATTCATTTATTAAAAAATGAAAACAAAATGAAAAAAAATAAACTATATTGTCTAAAATTAGATTTTATAATCAATTTCTCAAGAGATTGCTAAAAAACTCACCAAAGCTTTTTTTAATGTGCAGTGCTGGACGCATCTGGAGCCAATCCGAACACGCACATCACTCAACTGCCTGGCCTCGGACCATTCAAACACCGCAACAAAAAACAATCTCTTCCCTAAATAGATGGTTGTATTCTCTCCTCCCTGCCCATGCGAAAAAAAATAAAATTAAAAAAATCAAAACAACCCACCACCGATTTAAGACGCTTTGCCACACGGCGCCAGTCCTCTTAAAGTGAGACAACTATAACTAAATTTTTTTTTTTTTTTTTTTTTGATATTTAGGTCAATTAAGGCAAACTAACAAGGACATCACCGACTCAAATTCAAGACCTTTTTGTTGGTAGCCTAAACTCTCAACCAACAAGACAGACTGAGGTGCATGTGTAGATTCTTTTTTTTTAAAAAATAAGTATACAATTAATATTGTTATTATTATAATAACTACTGCTAAAATTTCTCACCAAAAGGGCAGAAAATTTAAAAGAGGCATGGCAGAGAAGTCTCATGCCTGATGCTTTGCCTAGCCATATATTCTCTATGAAGTGCAGAATGAAGAGTCCACAGCTTTACCTGGCTATCCTTTCTGAAATGACCAGTGGCACGAAGCACATATGTGAAGGGCTGGTCCACGGTTCATAATACTGTTTAATTGGAGTCTGAACTTACTGACCTTCATCATCAATATATTGCAACATCAAAAATTGAATTCCATCCATGTACATTGACTCGACTCTGGCTCTCATTTGGACCATCAACTTGAATATTGTTCGGTCTTATTAAGATTTTGTTAGGGATGATTTTTTTATTGTTTTTTAAAGCAACGTATATCCAGTATAAAAATTGGTTTAAAAAGCAGTAAAAAGATGTCTCAAACGAAATCAAAATCATATAATTGGTGTTACTATTTGCAGTGCATTAGAATTAGATATAGGCTTCATTTAGGACGGGTTTTTTGGTGGTTCTTAAAGCAACTTTATAGTACAACAATTAAAAAATTTGTACTAAAAAGTTGCTTTAAGAATCAGTACAAAAATTATTCCAAATGAAGCACTAGCCTCGTCATATAACAATTAGGCTTTATGGTACATTTATATTGACATTATGTTTCGTACAAATTATAGGCATGGGGTATGATCCATTATTTCATATTACTTAATGCTTTGAGTTATTAACTGTAATGGCTGATGCACATGCGCCAAAATTTATAATGATAGAGATAACTCAATGTCTCAGAGTTCTATGAAGTCCATACATTCATGAATAAATTGAGAGGAGCGCAAAATTAATGATCACAAGTTTTATTTACAAGAAAATTTGAAAAAGGAGAAAAATCATAAAACGTTACTTTGTTTAAATAAATTTTTAATATTCACCAAGAATTATAAAAAAAATCCCCCAGTATAATAAGATAAGGTATTAATACAATGTAATAAATATTATCATCGAAGATATCTTATATGGTAGTATTAAATTTTTTGAGAAAATATCTCATGACATATTAATTTCATCCATTTGCTAAAAAACTTGATTGATGAAATGAACAATTTGAAAAGGGCTTTACATAATTGGATACAATGTAATAGACATAACTTTTTTTTTTTAAAATGTTATACTCAATTTAATAATAAAGTCTAAAGTTGAGAACTATTGCATGGAATCTTTGAAATTAAACCTAAACATGAGGCTACTAATTTTTCTTATGCTTTTAATTTCTTGTTGGAATACTATGAGCTGGTCCATAGTGTCATGGCATTGGGTTCTTGATTTGTACAATGAGCTAGCTCACATGCCTCAATGCTATTTAGTATAGCTCCTTAGCATTGCACCAGGAAAAAAAAAAATCATTGGCTTCACCCGCAAGCTCCCGAGTAATTAACACGTTGCCCTCCTTGACCCTCTAGCGAACTCCGTGTCAAACTCGATTGACTGAATTGATCAGATTTGAGTGAACAATATAACCCGATTGATCGAATCAACTAGATTTCACAAAAATTAACAAGCACTTCTTCAATCAACTCTTTATGCATTCTTCTTCTAATTCCTTGCCAAAAAGTCTTTTTTTCTAAATAAATTTGAACGTTCATAAATAGTTACTGATTTCATCCTTACATATTAAACTTGTAGATACCATCCATCTAATCTTCCTATTTCAAAAATATTTTTTATTATATAATTTATGCATTTGGATGTATTTATTACATACTTCTAAAAATAATTTGTGATGCTTTACAAAATATTTTCTGTTTTTATGTCAAACAAAAAATTAAAAGATCTATATGTCTATAATTAATTATTTTTTTATTTTCTTCTGAAATTAAATAAATATACAAATAATTTAATATAATATATAATATTTATTATTCTTGCTTAATCATGGCAGGTAAGTGTTAGGTTTGGTAAGTAGAAATACTTTTTTTTTTATTAATTTGTATTGAAATTTGAATACAGGCCAGCTGCAGATTTTATTTATTGGCAGTACCAACTTTTACATATTGTCGAGGGGAAGAACATGATGACTGGCTAATCATCATGATATTATTATATTTTTACTTATAAACGTACAATAATAATAAAGAGTAGCTAAAAATAAAATTCACTTGTTTAATATGTACCTCTTTAGGTTTATAAAATAGAGTTTTAGTAAAAAAAAAATAGATTTCATTTGGGACAATTTTTTTACTGTTTTTTAAAGTAGTTTTTTAGTTTAAAAAAATTAAGGCTTCTTTTGAGATGACTTTTTAACTGCTTCTTAAAGCATTTTTCGAGTACAAAAATTTAACTTTTGTACTAAAAAGCTGTTTTAAGAGGCGGTAAGAAAGCCGTCCCAAATGAAGCCTAAGGCTTCGTTTGGAACAGTTTTTTTATTGCTTTCTGAAACGGAGTTTTAGTACAAAATTTAAAAATTTTGTACTAAAACGGAGTTTTAATACAAAAATAAAAAAATTTGTATTAAAACTCTGTTTCAGAAAACAATAAAAAAGACGTCCCAAACGAAGCCTTAGGCTTCGTTTGGGACTGCTTTTTTCCTGCTTTCTAAAATGGAGTTTTAGTACAAATTTTTTTATTTTTGTACTAAAACTCCGTTTTAGAAAGCAATGAAAAAGCTGTCCCAAATGAAGCCTAAATCTTATACTAAAAATCTGCTTTAAGAAACATTAAAAAAATTGTTCCAAACAAAGCCTTTTTCTTTACCTAAATAATTGCAAAATCACTGTGACAGTAGCTTCAATTTGCATATGTCAATGGCCATTTGAGCACCATTGATTGATTTACATGTGAATACGTAATAACGTAATATTTATTGGCCGAACTTACAGGCCGATTTATAGACTAGGTTAGCTCATGGATTTTTTGTTGGCCGAACTTACAGGACGATTTATAGACTTGGTTAGCACATGAAATTTTGGCGTTTTATATATGAAGTTGCTGGATTCGATCAGCATGTGTTGTCAGTTATGAGAATAAGTTTATTTTCAGTTGAATATATGTATTTGACGTTTTGTTAACTTATTGTTTGTAAGATAGTATTTATTCATAAATTATTGTTTGGCATTGCTTTTTTCTAGCTTTTTTTTACAAATCACAATTACAATTACATTTGATTATTATTTGTCAGAAATTTATTTGATAAAAACTATTTTTTATAAGCAGAGCTACTAATGTTTGATAGCTTTAAGAAAGCATTTCGACTTTTAATATCCATATCACCATTTTAAAAAGTTAGTTTCTCTGCAATAGCTTCACAACCACATTTACAGCATATATACTTCAGCCATCTCAAACAAATCGTTAATATTGATATAATGTGATGAAGATCGATCATCTTCATCTCAAATATATTTTATATTGAACCAGTTTAGAAAAAGAGGAAAGTGTCACCGTAAAAGAAGAAACTTCGAACAATTAAAATCTCAAAATATTAATAGATAAATTATGATTGAGCCACACCATTTTTATGCTCTTGGAATGAAGGTGACTACAAAATCATCATTAATAATGACTAGAATCAAACTAATCAATCAAGATTAAGATTTTAACTAATGATAAGAATTAGATGATGGAATATTTGCTAAGAGCTACTAAATTGATCATAATAATCATTAGTAATTAGCAACCCATTATGTGTTTTAAGCTTCAAAATTAGTATCAAATTAAGATACAAATCTTGAAAAGTTCTCTCATTCTTTATAATCTTTTAGGTTTCTTCTGCAAGAGAATTTATTATGTGTGGAGACCGGACGCAGAACACCGTCCGGAACCCAACCAGAATGTATCACGTCAGTAGTAGCAAGCGATGGTACCGAGTAAGAAGTGACGTAGCGCATTCTGATTGATCTCAGATAACGTTCGATGTCCGCACAAAATAATTAATCCTTCTGCATTAACCCTAATCAGCTAAAGGTAAAAGATTCTATTGTTTAAAATAAAGGGCAAAGGATTCAATAGCAAATATATAGTAATCATGTCGCTATTTAGCACAAAAAAAATCATGAAAATGCGTCATCCCACTGAGAAAAGATGTACTATAATGACAGGAAAGTATTGGCTTTTTATATGTAACAATCGCCTTGAAAGTGATTCTTATATCAGCTTTATTTTATCACGGCTTTCATTACAGGCAAAGACCGAGGAAGAAGACAAACAATGTGAATTAGCTCGATTTCTTTGATGTGAAGTTGATTAAGGCTTCTTTTGGGAGAGTTTTAAAGTTGTCATAGAGAAAAAAAAATTTAAAATTTGTTGTAGAAAAAAATAATTTAGTATAAAATGTTTTTAAATATAATGTTCTAAAAGAAATTATTGTTATGATCTCAGATGTAAAGCAGTAAGAAAGTTATCCCAAATGAAATATAAAGTTTCATTTGGAACAATTTTTTTACGAATTTGTTTTTGAGATTACAATAATAGTTTATGTCTGGCCATTATTTTTTTACTATTTTTAAAAGAATTTGTGCTTGAAAATTACTTTATAATAGCTTCCAAAAAAATTGATTTCTCCACAACTTTATAATCAATTTTATAAAAAAAATTATAACCTTTTTGAACATTTCTTATTATAATTTTCTTTTAATGTAAAGAAAAAAAAATTAATGTGGTTGATAATGTTGTCATGCTTTGCTTATTAATGTAGCGGTGACAGTGAAAATTCTTAAATTAAGGATCTATTTGGGATGACAGGAACACTGAAAGATCATTATAAAGTTATCATGGAGAAAGTATTTTTTCTTACAGACAAGTTTCTTGAAAGTAATAAACTTAAAATTGTGCTTGCAGTCTGAGTCTTTTTTTCAGACATCTTTTTTGTTGCTTTATAAAACTATTTTTTAGTACAAAAATTTTCAATTCAAGAATTTTTTTTTTTTTTGGGAAAAGTAGGGCAAAGCCGAATTTTCATTGATATAAAGAAACCTAGTTACATGTGTAAATCAAAAGCAAAATTGTGAAGACCAAAAGGAAAAGGAGCACACAAGGTGCCAAAATTACACATGATTGCTTAAAACTGAAAAAAATTTGGGAAAAACCCCTCAGAGCAGCCAACAGAAAAACATCCCGCATTTGGTTGGAAGGTTGATTTGGCTCAGGAAATCAGTCCACATCCTCAAATAGACCAACCCCCGGTTGCCAATAATGCCATCAGGTGTAGACAAGTTGCAGTATTCGCCGTCCAGGGGGGAGGATGCAGACTGCACATCATCGCCCCCAGCCAACAGAATAATGGACAACTTCTCGAGACAGTAGAAAAATAACGTCACAGGAGCATAAAACCATGGAGCCAACGTCCCAGAAAATCGAACTCCAAGCAGCAAAACAAGCATAAAATTCAAAATTTTTTCCATCTTCTTAGCTTGATATCCACCACCTTACTAATCAGAAGTTTGAGAGTAGAGATAGATCTTGTACGATTTGCAAATTTACGTTCATTTCGCTCGCGCCAGATGGAATAAACAGCAGCCCAAAGCGTCAGCAGATTAACAGATAAACTACCATAGTTCAATAATACTGAATTGGAAAGAAAGTCAGAAATCTGATGTAAATTTGGCCTCAAGAGGAAGGAG
>NW_021319255.1:324356-350512 GCF_001605985.2 Dendrobium catenatum | reverse complement strand
ATTTTTTTATATTATTTATATTATATGCGTAATATAATGAAAATTTAGATTAAAGAGCGTATTAGGCATCAAGATCCTATTTATTCAATAGAAATTTGGCTTGAGAGAGATTTTTTTTATATTATTTTGCTAAAAGGATAAGAAATATATTGCTCAAATAATTCTCTCATCAATGTATTTAACTTGTAATATATTATATAGTTATTGAGAGCAAACTTTCCCTTATAGAGTTTTGAGGCATTAAGCATAAGGTGATAATCTAAATTGGATGATCTTATTCATATCATGAGTCTTAAGATTGATATTTATGAGTATATTCTTCATTAATACAAATATTGAAGCAATTAAGTGGTGCTAAAACTTTAATGATATTCAAGCAACCACTGCTGAATGATTGGAACTAATCAAGATATATATTTTGAACAAATCATGATTAATAATATAAGAACTCTTTGGTAATCTCAAATATTGCTATTGCCGCACTTCATTTTGAGACACATTTCTTTGATAATGTGTTTCATCATATCTATATTGTGATGAATTTGCTAAGTAATTCAAAAACATATTATCTTTTATAATAAACTAAACAAGTTGCTTAAATATTTCTATTTTATTTCACTAATATAATAGGACATCACTTATTGTGATTGGATCTGAGTGCGGCCTGAGGACCGGCCCGATCTGACTAATTTTATAAGTAAACGATAATAATTGAGCAACAATTTGATAAAAACACTTACAGACATTTAGGAAAAGCCTTGGCTGAAATCTAATTTCAGCAATTTCAAAAAATCAAAATAAAACACACTAACACTTTTTTTATTGAAAGTTTTATGAAAAAAAAAAGACAATATAAAAGTGAATCTTCAATTGGAACGAAAGATCCGGCTCTCACAAATCTCTAGCCACCAGCTAGAGCCCAAACACCCTAAGAACAATCTAATTACGGCCAAATTCAAAATGTCCTAACCCTATCAAAACACACTACTACTTAATACATAAGATTCAAAAGGAAATATCTAGAAAGACTATTTTGAAATTTCCCTCCTAAATTCCTCGAAAAAACTTTCCCAATTCATGTTGCCAACGGGACAAAGCGTGTGGCTCTTCTAGGTATGCCTCAATTACGTGAGCCGGTCCATACGGACCAGTCTGATATAATTTTCACCCCAAACATCCTAATGACACAACCCGACCCAATTTGGCTCTAGTACAATTTTGATTCAAGTGTGATTGGTAAAATATCAAATGGTTTTGTACTCTCTTATAGATTTACATTTTTGAATTGAAAATGATTTCATCTGATAAGATCCAACCTCAAATCAAAATCCGTAACAGTGCACTCAAATGGGATGCATTTTCATCTGCCAAGCAAAAAAGTTGAATTTCCAAGAATTATAAAGTTTAGTCCGAAGAAGACATCTACCGAAGATATATTTCGTTTTTTCCATATGCGGGCTTGCAAACCATAGAGGCACTTTCTAATTTCATTCAAACAAAACAAAGCTGAGTGACTGCTTAATGCGCCTTGAAACGAGACGCAGGAACAGACTACTGTTAAAATTACATATTACAATTCAAAATTTATCACATGGAGAGCCGCCTAATTACAAGAATCCCCACCTACAGTTTCTGTCAATAATAAAGCATCAACCGTTAGCGAGGAGCACTCAGCGTATAAGATTTCCTTACTCTTGAGAAATTATCTCATTTTTTAGGGGCAAAAGTTTGGCATCTTCCATCTTCACGTCACTGTTTAAGAATGAGGCAAAACAATCAGAAGCCCTAATTAGAGAACAAAATATGAAGATGAGATTCAGCTTGTCGCCTATTTGGTTGATTGTTGATGAAAAAATGCTTTAAGAAAATGAGAATTTTGGCAGATATCAATAAAACAGGAAATTAGGCATAGATATTAGACCAAAAAAAAACCAGTAAATGCAAAGGTCTTTTTTTCACACAAACAAATGATGATTTTTTTTTTTTTTGAAATACTGGGCAAAAGAGTCAAAAGAATGAGAAATTATTCTGTGAGGATGCCGAATGTAGATCTACATCCAGATACCAATCAGAATGAACCACGTCAGCAATACTGAGCCCCGGTAGGTACCGAATGGTACCGAAACACGGGCTTAGGTATCCAGACAAAATTCGGCTTCCGCAAATAATATTTTTTTCCAAAAGAAGAGAGTGAAATCCCCAACCACTTGAGCAATAGAACTTACGTAATAAATGGTGAATAGCAATAAATGGTGATTATCTACCAAATGGGCTCATAACATACCTGTCTGCAGCTTCAGTTTTAGTGATTAAAGTGATATTTTTGGATGAAAGAAGCTCAAAGAAATCACGGAGATCCAGCGTCTTCTGATTTTCACATAGATAATGCAGGAAATCATTGAACTTCTTTGGTTCCTGCAAAAAGAATCACAGATATTACTTGCTAGAAGCACGAAAATTGCAGGCATGTAGTAAAGTGGACTCTCAAGGGCCCCTCATAAATGACTACCATGGAGAGAACAGGCACATTTAAAACAACTAAAAAATGTATTTCCTTCAAAATAACACAGCAATATGCTCGCATATTGAAGACAGTGACATCTTCAAGCTAAAAAGAAAAGATTCTCAAAATGGAAGTGAAGATAAGTTGCATTTGAATACCTGTTCTTTTTGAACTTCAGCATATAAAGTCTCAAAATGTTCTAATTATGCAGAAGATCTTGCTATTTCATATTTAACTTCAACTGACCAGACTTACATTCTTACTATTTAGACCATAGTAGCAAATAAATAGAACTCCAATCATTCGACTGATATTATCATATTTCCAATCCATAATGTTCATAATAGATCAAAATTGGTTACCTGCTCCCGAATGCAACTGTTGCGAAGAGCTATCAAACATTCGGTTGCATTTAGATAGTTGTCTCCTTTATAAGAATTTTCTAGAAGGCCATAAATATGGTCTTGCATTTCTTTGATTGCTTTTTCAACCCATTTTGATCCATCTCTGCGTGCCATCATTTCTTCAAAATCTTTAAGGGGATTGGAAGACCCAATTTTTTCGACCTTAACTGCAGAAGGACCCGCATTATGATAGTCAATTGCTTGAACAACAGCGGCAGCTTCCTCATTTGAGCCCGATGGTTTTTCTAATAATGCACGTTTAGTAGACCTCCTTTTCTGCGAAAAAAAAAAAGTTCCTTCAAACCTTATATACCGTATTCAAATTAATTCCTTGGGTTTCAATAATATAGATGCTAAAAAATTCAACCTTTGGATTATCCCTCAGCTCAATTTGCTTTCTGAAATTATCAACTTCAGAATTCAGCTCAGGAAGAATATCGGAATCAGGTCCAGTTATCCTCAAAAGGCTTGCATCGAGTTGGGGGAGCTGAGCATCTGGATGCTTCGATCTTAAAAAAAGGGACTGATAGAAACGCTGAAAAAAATAAAGGCCTTAAATCTTTAATTAATATTAAAAATAACTCTAGTCACCTATTACATACAGCAACATCTGAGCAATGTCGAAGAAACAAAATATAATTTTTATATTTGGCTACATCTCTTCTTTTGTGGAAAAAAAATTAAGTGGGTATACGTATAATTAAATACAAGCTAGAATTGCATTCAGTAAATTTCAAAAGCTCTAAAACTGTTTCCAAGATACATTCTCATGCGTATAGCTCAAAACGCTTTGTTAACGGTATTCATAAAGATCAGTGCAGCTGGCAATTTTCCTGCAAAGAAGAATTCCCCTATTGTTTGAGCTCACTTTATTCAGTTTTATTCAATTGCAGTCCATTTTAACAAAAGTGTGAAAAATTAAAACAACATATTGCTTAGACTTGATTTTATTTTTGAATGCAACAGTAACCTCGGCATTAATTCAAAGAAAAACATCAGACCTTTATCCCACTAAGTGGGGTTGGCTACATGAATTTTTTTCTATATTGTATCCTATAAAGAGAAAATTTCTCATTTAAATCTAATAAAGAATTATAATTTCTAATATTTTATAACCAAGTCTTTTTAGGTCTAACTCTAGCTGGGTCAACAGAAGGCCGACATTTTATATGACCAAACCATCTAAGGCGACTCTCTCTAATCTTATATGTCACTGGAGTTACTCCAACATTTTTCACGTATATGCTCATTTCGTATTCTAACTCTAAGAGTAAAGCCACTTATCCACTTGAGCATCGTCATCTACCTGACCATCCTCATCTCTGCAACACTTAAATTTATGTTTCTCTTTTAAGGACAAATATTCTGCACCATAAAGCATTTCAGGTCTCACCACCATCTTATAAAATTTTTCCTTAAGTTTGAGGGGTACTTTTTTATCACACAACAAGTTCGATGCATTTCTCCACTTCAACCATCCAACTTGAATTATACTAATAATATCTCTATCTATTTCACCATCACTTTGAATAATAGACCCAAGATATCTAAAATGTGCACTCTTATTAATGACTTGATCGAACAAAGTCACAATCCCCCCACTAAATCTATTACTATTAAAATTACACTCCATGTATTCAGTTTTAGACCTACTCAAACAAAAACCTTTAAACTCTAAAGTTGACCTCCATAATTCAAATTTACCTTCAACTTTAGTTTTATCAACAAGAAGAATATCATCAGCAAAAAACATAAACTAGGGTACACCCTTTTGCAATCAATTCAAAGAAAAAACAAATAAATAAAGCTTAATTTTTGTTACATTTTATTGGTAAACTAAAATGCCCGAAAGTTGAACCTCATGCAATCCACACATGTGTACGATAAGCATTCACCATTTATCAAACTTCAAAATATAGCTATTTGATAACAACGTGGATGCATTGTGCCATAGGAAACATTTAAGCAGGTACTGAGAATTTCGATTTCTTGGCAGGTCAGCTTTCCGATGATTAAAAAAGATCATTCTAACTACTGATGTAACCAAGCAATATCACATCAACACATTTTTCTGCAATTTTTCTTTCACTTTTTGGGAACAAAAGCAAATCAAATAATACTCTAATTTATATGGTGGCGCCAATTTTTAGAAAAGTTAAATGGCAAAATTGAAAGAATTTGGTCACTACATGCATTTAAACCGCTACAAGGATAAGAAAAAATGCAAAGAGGTGTCATCAAGTTATCATAATCAAAAGGAAAAATAATTTGAATTTGAATCTAAATCTTTTCCAAATTAATATTAATCCACAAAAGGCAAGTGATAATGGCTAATTGATGGGGCTCAAGTGGAGCAGGTGAGACCGGCGGTTTGGGAAATCTGGAGGGGCAGTGGGTGCAGGAAAATAGCACATTTTCCGGTTGCTGGGGCAGTGATGTTCCGGTGGCCAGTGGGATATGGAGGAGGCCTGCTTGTAGGTGTTGACCTCGTTTTTATCTTGATTTTTCCTCAAGCTTGTTCGATCAAGTTAGTTGAGTCTCTTCGAGTCTAATTTAATTCAGTTCGACAACGATCTAGGTCTGATCGAGTTGCCTCAAATTCGATTCCAATAGAATCGATTTGATGAAAATTCAAACAAGCTTGAATCGACTCGAAATTGGGTGAAATTTGACCCGATCACATTCGATTAAGTTAGATTCGTTTATTTTAGCCGTGTCGAGTTTGATTTGGTTCAAGTCGATGACTTATTCGAGTTTAATTTTGTTAATTTGATCAACTTGGGTCGAATCCGAACTAACCCGAATTAAGCCAGATTGAACTCGAGGTAGATTTGATTTCAGCCCAATAGACCCATTTTAATTCTAATTGAACCGTAATCAACTTTCTAATGCATTTAAGTTTCTTTCCAAATCAAGAAGTATGATCTACAACCCTGGTTTAATCAGAAATCTCAGTTTGCCGTTGTCAGTTAGCAGAGTCGCGTGATCCCCTAGTTTTAGAAGGAAGGCAGTCATTGATTAGCGGGAAGCAGCACGACATAACCTAATTCGATGTGTAGGGGTGGGATCGAGAAGGCGGAGCAGCGGATGCTTGCAACTCTCCCGGGCATGACTCTCTTCGGCATTGACATACAGGTATAGAGCTGAAGTTAATTCTTTGTATGACATTTTAATTAAATACTGAATGGATTTCCTTACCCGAAATGTCCATTTAAAGTTATACTAGTGCCTGTTATACATTGGATTTATCACCACGTAAAGAATTGTGCTCACACATTTCTTCACATGCATTCGTTGTAGTTTTGCATGAGCAAAAAAAAGGTCTGATGTAAAATACTAATATGAGATATAATATCATCTTCTAGATTATTTGGTTGTGTCAGGATTTTACATTATCTTGAATGGAAAATCGTATGTGTTAGATAGATTATTACCAAGACTCATGACCTTTAAACCCACATGTATTATATTTTCTTTTAAATTAGTCGCCACCTATATGCTGAAGTTGACATTGAATCGGGGTTTTATAAGGCATGGTTTGGAAGAGCTCTAATATATGAATAAAAATTAATCAAAGCATTTATTTATTTTCTCTAAAAAAATGAAAGAGGTCTACATTTGATTTTCTGTCATATATATTTGAACGTGATAATATCTTGCATTATTTCTTAAATCGAGTTGATTCAAAATTAGTTGCCATTATTCTTCTTCTTTCTTAAGATTAATGAATCAATTTTAGTTCTCAAGATGACTGGAATGAGATTATAAAATCTGATTTTGTCGTTGTTCTAATCTAATGTTTCTTTTGTAGAATATTATCGAGATTACTTGGAAAATTTTTCTTCTTCTTTCTATCTCATTCATTCCTTATGGTATTGCATAATGCCTACCTTAGCTTTAATGAATGAATTGCAAATTATTTGCATGAAACTACAAATAAATTAGTGATATTTGTTGCAATCAATTCATGTTAAAATATTATAGAGAGTCATGAAATCTCATGAGTCTTTCCTTCGCTCCATAAGGCGTGATTTATAGTTGTTAGTTGAGTTCAAGATTTATAATTGCTAGTTAAGTTCAATACAAAGCATACAATAAAATTTAAACTTTATCCTACAGATCTGCACTCATGTCTTTTGAAAATTAATTTTTATTTATATAATTTTTTCTATGGTGAATTGTCTTTTATGCCTCTTTTTGAGATATATATATATATATATATGTTTGTGTGTGTGTGTGTGTAAATTGAGCCTATATAAAGAATTAAGGATGTGATGTTTCATTTGAGAGAAATTTGATTTTAAAAAAAAAATTGCTTCTCCCGACATTTATTTATTTTTATCGATACATTATTGCTTCATGAGTGGTTCGGAAGCATATTTGATATCATATGATGAGTGGGTTGGAGATCAATTTAACGTTATAAGATTATAGTTGGTGATGGGATGCTTATGTAAACTTTTGAATATTAAAATTCTTTTACTCATTGAGGTTTTGTGTGGGAAAGTTTCATGAATTGCTTTACATGTGAAAAGTTTTATTTGAGAATCAAATTTAATTTGATGTAAGACTTGCGTGCCTTATGTTAAAAGATCTCTTAAACACTTTGGAAGAGAATCAAATTGGCATTAAATTATCGCTTATAATTGCATCTTTTAGTATAAAGCATTGAGTTTAAACTTGGAAGGTGTTTCTTGTTGATTGTTCATTATAAAGGTTATTTTAATTCTCATTCTCACATGTGTATGATTTAGAAGATGTTACGTGTGTAATTTGAAGAAGTAAATTTGTGTATGTTAGAAATATGCATGCATTTGTGAAAGGTGTTTGTGAAGTTTCATGTTGTACTTTTTTTTTTGAGTTGAAATGAGCTCTTATCAAAATGTCTCGTCTCTTACTCGCATTCAGCTTCCAAATTGGAATGAAAGCTCTCTTGAAACATTTGACGATGCACAATATCGATGTTGTTGGAGAGTTTATCATTTTTATGTTTCAAATATGAATTTTATTTTATAGAAATAGTTCAAGGAAACATTGGGGTTTTGGGTTATTCTCTTGAGCTTTGGCAAAATGTTTAGTCAATTATATTGTTGTAGCATTTTATTGGAGGTCGGGAAGCTGAAATGTCTTCAAAATCATTCTCCTTTTATTCGCATTTAGGTTAAGTTAGACTGAAATGAAATGGTGAGATTTCCTTGTGCTCTCTTGTATATTTGGTGGCATGCAACATAGAGAATAAGAATTTGTTAAGGCATCTTGTGAATCGTTTTATGACTTAAAGGTTTTTATGATTTATCTAATATCAGAAAATCTCTATACTTGCATTGTGTTGAAAAGTCTCATGAGTTCCTATATGGTTGAAAGATTTACGAAAAGTTTTGCAAGTCGTTTCGCGTCGAGAAGTTTTTTGAAATATTGTTATAGGAAAAAGCTTTTGTGAGTTGTATTTATTGGAAATGCTTTGTGAACACTTTACGACGAGAAGCTTTACAAAACTTTCTTGTTGGAGATTTCTATGTATTTATCCTACGCCAAATAAGAGCACTCGATCGTTTTGTGTCGGAAAGAGCTTTGGTGGATTGTTTGTGTAGGGATTTTATGTGTCGTTTGATTTGTAAGTTTTTTTTTTCATAAGTTATTTTGGGATCGAAAATTTTATAAATGGCTTTATGTTGGAGAGTTCTTTATATCTTTTTGAAACTAAATGATATTTCATATGTGAGTTATATTTCTTCTCTTTATGTTTGCTTCTATAGTTGAATTTAGATAAATGTGGCGTTTGAAAATATGAGCTTGTTTGGGTTTTAATTTTGGGAGTTTGCTTCCCCTTCGCTAGTCTTGGGTTTTATGTGGGAAATAATATATGTAGTTGAGTCAAGTTTTCTCGAGTGCTTTGTTTGGAACATGGAAACAGCGAAGGGCATCAAAAATTTCTTTTCTCTTATTCATATTATATTGAATTGGGGTGAAGGACGTTTTAGAGGCATGCTTGACTTCAAGGAGGTATACCCAATAATAAGATGCCTACATTCCTTTTATTTTTTTTATTTTCATTCCTCTCTTTTAGCACTTTGTAGTCTTTCTCTTTACCTCTCGTCATTCTACTACTTTTCTATTTATTGTCTTATTGCATTTATAAATCCCTAAATCTATTGATATATGTATGAATGTCTAAACAGATTAGAAACACACTTCCTTTCGTCCCCTATAACACTAGTGACACCTAAGGACAAAAATTAAGGATCGAGTATTAGATAACATAGACTTAGGAAGCATGCTCCCTATGAGATAGAGATATAAAAACATAAACTTAGAGACACGTTTTCCTAGGTTTAATATTCCTTAACTCACTAATAATCAACCAATAAAATTAATCACAATTCAACTTTTAAAACGCATTAAAACGCCTAATTTTAAATCAAACCATAATTAATTTATTTAACCACTAAAATACAAAACTTAAATCAAATTTAACAAATCTATTAATCAATCTCTAACCAACCCAAAACTTAAAAGATATAGACTAAATTTGGAAGGCAAATATAAACTAAAATTCATTTGGATAAAAGACTCATAAGATTAATCAAACCTTAAATTAATCTTTTAAAATCAATCAACAGATCTCTTTATTAATAAATCACCTAATTTACCGTTCTTTTTTTTATTTACAACCAATTAAATCAACTTAACAAAATTAGTTACCACTAGGTAACCGAGGCCTACGAGGCTATTAAGTTAGCCCCAATGAGGGTGAAATAAACCTCACGGCCTCGGTGAGAAACAAATGTGATAATCAATTAAACACTAAAATGAATTCTTAAAATTAACTTTAAGACATTAATATTTAAACTCAAACTAAAATTTCTCTTTTGGTCTTTAACAAATTAAAATACAATCAACCTTAACTAAATCATCCTACATATGACATATCCAAAACTACACAGCCTATTACACACACTTAGACTTGTTTGTTAGGACATAACTTCAAGCTCTAGATTATGCAGGTATTTTGATTTGTTATTCAATATCAATTATTCTTGCGAAATTAGAGAACTAGCATATTATTTTATATTCTAGCAATAACATAAATATATTTTATAAATGCCAATCTTAAATTTTCTGTTAGTTATAATTTTATTAACCTGCATTTCTTTTTTGAATGGCATTTACGCTCACATCGAATCTTGTATGATTGAAAATCAAATGGAACTATTTGCTTAGGAGCTTTTGAGTGGGCACGCCAAAGTCAGATATAATCACTGCAACTTGTAAAGAAAACTCCTAATTTTATATCGAAACTACTACACATCACACACATCTTGTTAATAGCTTTTAGTTTAATATATATATTCTAGCATGTTTAGTTAACTGTTCATGGGTTAGTGCACTAACGAAACTTTGGCCCTATAGGCCAAAACTTGCCCCCCTTCTGTGAGCCCTAGAAACCCTTATGATCACCTTAGGCCTGAAGTGTAGGCTCACCTACTTATGATATATGAATCGTTATTTTTCCTATGAGCCCTAGAAACATAGGCACACCGCTAGGATGTTTCATTTACTTTCGATTTTGGATATGATACCCCCCCCCACCTTCTGTGAGCCCTAAAGACCATTAGGATCATTTTAGGCCAGTAGTGTAAGCCACTATTGTGTCATATGCATCGCTATTTTTCAACACGAAGAGGGCACCGTTATGATGATTTTTTATTGTGGTGTGATGTGGGTACCATGCCTAGAAGATATCCTTAATGTGTTTTTTTTTTTGTACTCTGAATGTCATGCATGCATCTTTATAAACTTTACTTCACAATGCATCTTATCTACATACATTCATTACATCAGCACCTTTCAGTAGACCTAAGAATAATTTTATTTATGCAATTGTCTCCTGCATCATATACGGTATTAGATATATTAATTTGCATATTACAGAGTCCCTGATTTAAACTTCTGAACTACAAATCCTTGATTCCTTAAGATAGAGTCTTCATATCTTGCATACATGTAGGGTGATTGATTGTGTTTAGGATGTTAGCTGACAGCTCACTCCATGCAAGTATAAGCCCAGATTGTACACCCCTTAGTGTCTTTTTCATCTTTGATGAATTTTGAGTCTTTCATTTCCCCTATGATAGTAATTCGATCTTTGATATCTAAATTCAAAATCTTAATCACATCTTTATACATTTGAAAATGTTTAATCATCACTAAGAACAAAGAGAAAAGTTTATCCTCTTCGGAATAGAACTTAGGAACTTTCTCTGTGCACCAAATTAAGAAGAGAATAATGCGTCGTCCTTAATCGAGGGCCTAAGATGTAATTAACCACGGGGGCTTGCACCCATGGGAAACCGATCCCCACATTAAATAAACCTCATTTGAGCTTATGTATCGAATGGGAGAAATCTTGTAATTTTTGAGTTATACATATCATTATCCATCGAGGTATGTTGGTGAAAGTCGTTATCCTCCATGACTAACAGTATGTATAATTTCATCTGTTGTTTCATTGGTCTTCTTGTGTTGAGTGTAAAGGCCTACAACCGTTTTGTCCTACGGGATAGTGCGATCGTATCATTTGCATTCTGTTACTGCAAGCAGAATCCTTTCGGAGACCCACATATTTCTGGCGACCACGGTGGGATTCGTTTCTCTCCATCTTTGAATATTGTATTATTCACTTCTATAGTTATTCCTAATTTGGTGCCTAGTTTTAATTTTTCTTTTCTACTTCACTCTCTTCTCTTAATCATTTGTGAGAATTAGACTTTTTTAATGAATAAAGATTTAATTAAGATTTTGAGGTTATTAGATCTTTGTCTAAAATTTTCAAATTCAAATCAATATATTTCGATTCTTTTGATTCAAATCAAAGTTTCAATGAATTCCTAGTTGGATTTCTTTTAATCTTAATCTTAATTACTTGTATAAACTCTTGTTTCAATTAAGAATTCATTGAAACTTTGATTTGAATTAAAAGAATCAAAATAGATTGATTTGAATTTGAATTTAAAAATTTTAGATAAAGATCTAATAATCTCAAAATCTTAATTAAATCTTTATTCATTAAAAATGTCTAATTCTCACAAATGATTAAGAGAAGAGAGTGGAGTAAAAAAGAACTAAAACTAGGCACCAAACTAAGAATACTTATATAAGTGAATAATATAACATCCAAAGATGGAGAGAAACGAATCCCGTCGTGGTCGCCAGAAATCTGTGGGTCTCCGAAAGGATTCTGCTCGCGGGAACAGAATGCAAAGGACACGATCGCACTATCCCGTATGACAAAAAGGTCGTAGGCCTTTACACTCAACACAAGCAGGCCAATGGAACAACAGATGGAGTCATACATACGATTAACCATGGAGGATAGTTGCTTTCACTTGCATACCTCGATGGATATTGATATATGTAACCCAAAAATCACAAGATTTCCCTCATTCAATATATCAGCTCGAATAGGATTTATTTGATGTGGGGATCGGTCTCCCATGGGCGCAAGCCCCCATGGTTAATTACGTCCTAGGCCTTGACCTAAGAAAACTCTCGATTAAGGACGATGCATTATTCTTTTCTTAATTTAGTGCACAGAGAAAATTTCCAAGTTCTATTCCGAAGATAATAAACTCTTATTTTTGTCCTTAGTGATGATTAAAACATTATCAAATGTATAAAGATGTGATTAAGATTTTGAATTTAGAAGATCAAAGATCGAATTACTATCCTAGGAGAAATGATAGGCTCAGAATTCATCAAAGATGAAAAGAGACACACTGAGGAGTGTACAATCAGGGTTTATGCTTGCTTAGAGTGAGCTGCTAGCTAACATCCTAAGCACAATTAATCGTCCTACATGTATGCAAGATAGGAATGCTCTATCCTAAGGAATCAAGGATTTGTAGTTCAGATGTTTAAATCAAGGACTCTGTAATATGCAAATTAATCTATCCAATACCGTATATGATGCATGAGACAAATACATAAATAAAAATATCCTTAGGTCTATTGAAAGATGCTGATGTAATGTATGTACGTAGACAAGGTGCATTATGAAGTAGAGTGCATAAAGATGCATGCATGACATACAGAGTATAGAAAAAAATAAATAAACACATCAAGAATACCCTCTAGGTAAGGTACCCGCATCACACCACAACAAAAAATCATCCTAATGGTGTCCACTTCATGTGGGAAAACAGCAATGCACATGGCACAAATAGGTGGCCTATACTATAGGCCTAAAATAACCCTAATGGTCTCTAGGGCTCACAGAAGTTGGGGGGTATCATACCCAAAATCGAAACAAAATGGAACATCCTAGCAGTGCCCACTTCATGTGGAAAAAACAGCGATGCATATAGCATAAGTAGGTGGGTCTACACAACAGGCCTAATGTGATAATAAGGGTCTCTAGGGCTCACAGAAGGGGTCAAGCTTTGGCCTATAAGGCCAAAAACTTTGTTAGTGCACTAATCTATGATCAGCTAACTAAACATGCTAGAATATATATATTAAACTAAAAGCTATTAATAAGATGTGTGTAATATGTAACAATTTTGATTTATAATTAGGAGTTTTCTTTACAAATTGCAGGGATTATACCTGACCGTGGCGTACCCACTAAAAAGCTCATAAGCAAATGGTCTCATTTGATTCTCGACCATATAAGATCCGATGTACCTCGCAAGATAAGATAAAACTGAAATATACAGGTGAGCGTAAATGACATTCAGAAAAGAAATGCAAGTGAATAAAAATATAACTAACAGGAAATTTAATGTTAGTATTTATAAAACATGTACACGTTATTGCTAGAATATAAAACAATGTGTTAGTTCTCTAATTTGACAAGGGTAATTGACATTGAATAACAAAATAAAACATCAACATAACCTAGAGTTAGAAGTCATGTCCTAACAAACAAGTCAAAGTGTGTGTAATAGGCTGTGTAGTTTTGAGTATGTCCTATGTAATATGATTTAGTTAAGGTTGCTTATATTTTGATTTATTAAAGGTCAAAAAAGAAATTTTAGTTTGAATATAAATATTAATATCTTAAGATTGATTTTAAGAATTCATTTTAGTGTTTAGTTGATTACCACTTTTGTTTCTCATTGAGGCCGTAAGATTTATTTTATCCTCATTGTGACTAACATAATAGTCTCGTAAGCCTGGGTTACCCAGTAGTAACTAATTTTGTTAATTTAATTTATTGGTTATAAATAAAATAAAAAAAGGTTTTATTATGTGATTTATTAATAAAGAAATATGTTGATTGTTTTAAAAGATTAGTTTAAGATTTGATTAATCTTAGGAGTCTTTTATCTAAATAAATTTTTGTTTCGATTTGCATTCCTAATTTAGTATACATATTTTAAGTTTTTGGTTGGTTAGAGACCGATTAATAAATTTGTTAAATTTGATTTAAGTTTTGTACTTTAGTGGTTAAACAAGTTAATTATGATTTGATTTAAAATTAAGTGTTTTAATACATTTTAAGAGTTGAATTATGAATGATTTTATTGGTTGATTATTAGTGAGTTAAGGAACATTAAACTTAGGAAAACGTGTCACTAAGTTTATGTTTTGATGTCTCTATCTTATAGAGATCATGCATCCTCAATCTATGTTATATTAGACACAATCCTTAATTTTTGTCCTTAGGTGTCACTAGTACTATAGATGACAAAATGAAGTATGTTTCTAATCCTTTTATACATTCATACATGTATTAAGAGGTTTAGGGGTTTATAAATGAAATAATACAATAAGTAGAAAAGTAGTATAAGGGAAAGACACAGAGAAAGACGACAAAGTGCTAAAAGAGATGAATGAAAATAAAAAATAATAAAAGGAATGTATGCATCTAATTATTGGGCATACCTCCTTGAAGTCAAGCATGCCTCTAAAACGCCCTTCACCCCAATTCAACATAATATGAATAAGAGAAAAGGAGTGTTTGATGCCCTTCGTTGTTCACACGTTTCAAACAAAGCACTCGAGAAAACCCGACTCAACTACATATATTATTTCCTACATAAAACTCAAAACTAACGAAGGGGAAGCAAACCCCCAAAACTAAAACTCAAACCAGCTCATCTTTCCCAACGTCGTATTTATCTAAATTCAATTATAGAAACAAACACAAAGAGAAGAAATATAACTCACATACGAAATATCATTTCGTTCCAAAAAGATATAAAGAACTCTCCAACACAAAATCATTTATAAAATTTTTGATCCCAAAATAACTTATAAAAAAATAACTTCCAAATCAAACGACACATAAAATCCCTACATAAATAATCCACCAAAACTCTTTCCGACACAAAACAATCGAGTGCTCTTATATTTGGCGTGGGATAAATACATAGAAATCTCCAACAAGAAAGCTTTGTAAAGCTTCCCGTCGTAAAGTGTTCACAAAGCCTTTCCAATAAATACAACTCACAAAAGTTTTATCCCATAACAACATTTCATAAAACTTATCAACGCAAAACGACTTGCAAAACTTTTCGTAAAGCTTTCAACCATATAGGAATTCACGAGACTCTTCAACACAATGCAAGTCTAGAGATTTTCTAATATAAGATAAATCATAAAAACCTTTAAGTCATAAAACGATTCACAAGATGTCTTAACAAATTCTTATTCTCTATGTTGCATGCTACCAAATATACAAGAGAGACAAGAAAATATCACTATTTCATTTCAATCCAACTTGAGCCAAATGCAATTAAAAAGGAGAATGATTTTGACGACATTTCACCTTCCCGACCTCCAATAAAATGCTACAACAATATAACTGCCTAAACATTTTGCCAAAGCTCAAGAGAATAACCCAAAACCCTATGTATCCTTGAACCAATTCTATATAATAAAATTCATATTTGAAACATAAAAATGATAAACTCTCCAACAACCTTCATATTATGCATCGTTAAATGTTTCAAGAGAGCTTTCATTCCAATTTGGAAGCTAAATGCCAGTAGGAGACGGGACATTTTGATAAGAGCTCATTCCAACTAAAAAAAAAAAGTACAACATGAAGCTTCACAAACACCTTTCACAAATGCATGTATATTTCTAACATACACAAATTTACTTCTTCAAATCACACACATAATATCTTCTAAATCATACACATGTGAGAATGAGAATTAGAATAACCTTTATAACGAACAATCAACAAGAAACACCTTCAAAATTTAAACTCAATGCTTTCTACTAAATGATGCAATCATAAGCGAGAATTTAATGCCAATTTGATCCTCTTCCAAAGTGTTTAAGAGACCTATTAACATAAGGCATGCAAGTCTTACATCAAACCAAATTTGATTCTCAAATAAAACTTTTCACAAGTAAAGCAATTCATGAAACTTTCCCACAATAAACCTCAAGGAGTAAAGAATTTTAAGATTCAAAAGTTTACATAAGCATTCCATCACCAACTGTAATCTTATAATGTTAAATTGATCTCCAACCCACTCATCATATGATATCAAATATGCTTCCGAACCACTCCTCATGAAGCAATAATGTATCGATAAAAATAAATAAATAAATGTCGGCATAAGCAATTTTTTTTAAATCAAATTTCTCTCAAATGAAACATAACATTCTTAATTCTTTATATATGCTCAATATATATATAATGCATCAAAAAGAGGCATAAAAGGCAATTCACCATAGAGAAATTTATATAAATAAAATTTGATTTTTAAGAGAAATGAGTGCAGATCTATAGGATGAAGTTTAAATTTTATTACATGCTTTGTATTGAACTCAACTAGGAATCATAAATCTTGAACTCAACTAGCAACTATAAATCATCACCTTATAGAGCGATGGAAAGACTCATGAGATTTCATGCCTCTATAATATTTTAACATGAATTGATTGCAACAAATATCACTAATTTATTTGTAGTATCATGCAAATCATCTGCAATTCCTTCATTAAAGCTAAGGTAGGTATTATGCAATACCATAAGGAATGAATGAGATAGAAAGAATAAGGAGAATTTTCCAAGTAATCTCGGTAATAATCCACAAAAGAAACATTGGAATAGAACAACGACAATATAAGATTTTATATTCTAGTCATCTTGAGAACTACAATTAATTCATTAACCTTGAGAAAGAAGAAGAATAATGGCAACTAATTTTGAATCAGCTCGATTTAAGAAATAATGCAAGATATTATCACCCTCAAATATATATGGAAGAAAATCAAATGGAGACCTCTTTCATTTTTTTTTATAGAAAATAAATAAATGATTTGATTAATTTATGTTCATATATTAGAGCTCTCTCAAACCATGCCTTATAAAACCCCGATTCATTATTAACTTCAACATACATGTGGCGACTAAATTAAAAGAAAATATAATACATGTAAGTTTAAAGGTCATGAGTCTTGGCAATAATCTATCTAACACAGATACTATTCCCCATGCAAGATAATGCAAAATCTTGACCCAACCAAATAATCTAGAAGATGATATTACATCTCATATTAGTGGTTTACATTAGACCCTTTTTTTTTTTTACTCAAGCAAAACTACAACGAATGCATGTAAAGAAATGTGTGAGCACAATTCTTTATGTGGTGATAAACCTGATGTATAGCAGGCACTAGTATAACTTTAAATGGACATTTCAGGTAAGGAAATCCATTCATGATTTAATTAAAATGTCATACAAACAATTAACTTCAGCTCTATACATGTATTTGAGAGATTGTTGTAGTGGAGATCAAGCAGACGTGATCAGCTAGCATGGAGGAAGAGAGGAAACAGCCTTAGAGCAAGAGTAAGGTCTGTCGAAGTTGCAGTCAGGACATGCGGTGGGCCTTCTGGATCGGCAAACTGGAGATGGGAGGTAGAAGGCTTCAGCCGACTTTTGCGATAGAAGAGTTTGAGCTCGGCTAGAGGAGGTGAATCCGGGTCGTCGAAGGCCGAAGTAGCTCGGATGGAGTCCTCTGACCATGAGAGAACGGAAGGAAGATGAGGGATTCGATTTCGTCTGGAGTTCGCGAATCAAAAGAAAAGGGAGGGGGCTTCGGTCTGTCCGTCTCCTAGCGTCGGTTCGAGAGGGAGAAAACGAGAGGGGGAAGAGAGAGTTCTGCCCCTTTGGTGTTCAGAGGAAAATCGAGAGAAAGTGATCAAGTGGATAGGGCTTGGCTTCCCTTGTTTCTGCGAACTGAGGGAGAGACGGGAGCAGAGGAGCCTCGACCTCCAGGATCGGTCCAAGCGGAGGAGGGGTGAAGGATTCGGCCTTTTTCTGGGCTTCGCCGACGAGAAACTAAAAGAGAGGGAGGAAGAAAGGGGCTTCGGCTCTCTGGTTTGTGCGAACACGCAGTGAGAACGGAGAGAGAGGGATGGTGGTTTCGGTTCCAGGAGCTGTGCGAATAGGGAGAATCCAGGAGAGAGCTAGAGAGTATCCCCATACCTCGAATGTCAATGCCGAAGGGAGTCATGCCCGGGAGAGTTGCAAGCGTATTTAAGAAACCCCCTCAATTAACCCTCCAAATCTAAAATTAATTTCATATTTAAGAGGTCAAGCCGCTAATTTCTTGGGCCCACCTCATTAATACCCAACTCCTCTCTCTCCCTCTCTCCTTGGCCGGCCAACCAATCTCCCTCTCTCCTTGGCCGGCCAACCAAGCCCCCCCCCCTTGGCCCCCCACCCAACCCCCCCCCCCCCCCTTTAATTAATTAGATCCCATAAATTAAGGATTTAATTCATTCATTTCCTCCCCACTTTGCCTCTTAATCTCCACTTATTTCAAATTCAAATTTCAAAGAAAATTAATCCCTAATTATTCACTAAATCTGAAATTAATTTCAGATTTTTTTCTCCTTCTCCCCTTAGCTTGGCCGACCCCTCGTCTCCCTCTCTACATTTTCTCTTGGACAACTATGCATGGTCGATCCGGATGTTGATCATAGATTCATCTTTGATTCCCAAGGACGTGCGGACGTTTTGAGATCGCCTTTCCATGACGTCGACGTAGAGATCGACGCCACCGTTGAAGATTATGTGGATCAAATACTATTTTCTCTATCAATCGCCATCGACAAATACTACCTTCCATCCGAGTGGCAACTCTTACATTTTCCACCGACTCCTCCAACTCCGACTAACTTTTCTGTGAACAGTATTGTAAGCTCCCTCTTCCTCATGGCGATCACGTCAGTATTGCTAATATCTCTCTTCCATTAACCGCAAGAGAGTTTTAGTGAGGGAAACTCAAGATGACTTTTCTAAATATTAACCCACGGATTATTGTTAAAGTGCATTTGTCATCATGGTTTAAAATTGCGCAATAAGAGGCGCGCCTTAGAGCAATTTCGCCCATTTAAGCCTCAAAGCCTACGCAATGAGTTCAATAGTTGAGGCGTACGCCTCAAGTTTACTGAGGCGCGCCTCGCCTCATGGTTGAGAGGCGTCCGCCTCTAAAATTTATATAAAAAAAAAAACTAACCTAATATATATTTGTTAGGTTCGGACCCCCCAACCCCCGCACGGTCTTTCGTCATTTCCTGAAAATAGGTTTTCTCCCTTCTTCGAGCAACCTTTTTCCCTCTTCATTCGACGTCAGCGACCTTCCACATTGAGTCGCTCTTCGCTTATTACTTGGAGTTATCTTCTACCGCGAGTTAGGTTGGAGCTATCTTCTACCGCGACATTTTCCGTCTTCGTTCGGCATTCTCTTCCTTCCACATTGAGACCGCTAGGTATATGCTCGGTACCACTCAGTACAACAATGTTAGGTATCACTAGGTACATGCTCGGTACCACTCGATACCGCTCAGTACCGAGCACGTACATGCTCGGTACTGCTCAGTACATGCTCGGTACCGAGCCAGTACCGCTTGGTACCGAGCAGGTATATGCTCGGTACTGAGCAGTACATGCTCGGTACCACTAGGTACATGATCGGTACTGAACCCGCACCGCTCGGTACCGAGCCGGTACCGCTCAAAATTACTTACAATAAAATTTTGTTCCGGTGCGCTTCCCCCGAAAACCCCCCGCAGGTCGAATCTCGCCAGGGGGCAGCGCCCCCTTGGACCCCTGGCAGACCGGTACATTGTTATATTCATCATTTTTAGTAGTAATTGTTAGTGTTAGTCTGCTTCTTCATGAGTGCATGTTTATATAAGTTTTCTTAATATAGAATAAGTGAAGCATTATGTTTAGGTGTTTGATATATTGCACTAATATATTCTTCTTATAAAGGATGATCAGAAGTAAGGATAAAGCTGCATCAGGTCATAGAAAAGATCCAGCATGAAAATATAGCACTCAAGTGGATGTAGGGGGAAGTGATAAAACATATATCTATCTAAAATGCAATTACTATGATAAAATTGTGAAGGGTGGGTGACTAGGATGAAAGATCACCTTTCAGGGTCTCACAAGAATATTGCTCCATGCTCCAAAGTTCCTGATACTGTAAGGGAGGAGATAAAGTCATATATGAATAAGTCTACCACATCAAAACATCTTGCACAGAAGCAATTTGAGGATAAAGTTGATGTTGGCTCTTACTACGGGAGTGAACGCAGCGTTAGGGATTCATCTTCTTCGATGAAGCCCATTTCATCTAGGGGTGCTAGAGGGCCTATGGATCATTATATGGTGGACACATCAGAGGATATGCCTTCTACACAGAAGATGGCCCCAGAAAATGCAAGGGAGGCACGGAGAAGAGTGTGTAAGGATATAGGCAGATTCTTCTACGAAAATGCAATTCCATTTAATATTGCAACATCACCTGCCTATTACAACATGATTCGTTCAGTTGGAGCATTTGGGAGAGGGTTCAAACCTCCAACCATGTATGATTTGAGAACATGGATTTTGAAGGAGGGGTTAGAAAGCACTGATAAAAGCATCGAAGAAATTAAGAGGACTTGAGCCCAAACAGGAGTAACAATTATGTCAAATGGGTGGTCTGATATTAAACATAAAAGTCTTATTAACATTCTCATTAATAATCATTATGGTACTGTGTTTTTAAGATCAGTTGAAGCATCTGACCAGGTCAAAGATGCTGAGTTCATATTTGGATTATTATATAACATTATTGAGGTTGGAGAACATTTGGTTGTACAAGTTGTGAGAAGAAGATAACATTGTTGAGGACTTTTATTAATGTATTACACTTATTTATTTTGAGATTGTTCAAAAATATTTAGGGAAGAGGAAGATAACTGATATTGACGAAGGACCTGATTGGGAAACATTGGACTCTATAGGAGAGGAGGAAAGGGAGAGAGCAGTTCATCATACTGATGATTCAAATGAAGACCCCCTTAGTGATGACAGTGCTGATAACTTATGAGTTCTTATGTGATATGTCATTGCTATTTATTTTTGAAATTATATGTTAATGAAAAGAATACTGTGATTTGGGAAAGATGGAGTTTGAGTTGAACTAGATTTCATGTTGTCTTATTATTGGGATATTTTGATTTCACTTCATATCTTGTGCATTTTTATATTTTATATATTATTTACTCATTAGTATATACAAAATTTATCATTTTAAGTTTACGCAATTTTTTTGATTTTAAGGCTTACGCCTCAAAATGCCTTGAGGCTTATGCCTCGCCTCACGAACGAAAAACGCCTCAATACCCGATTACGCAATCTTAAACATTGTTTGTTATTACTCGCATGTTTGTTATTATTTTAAATTGTCTTGCCTAACGAATCTGTAACACTGCCTAAGCAACTTTGCAACTGAGAATTCATTAAATCATTAATTGTGACTCGTTAATCTTTATATTGGCTTGTTTATTCAGTTGTCTTATTGTTTCTCCATGCAATTCCGATTTCGTTTCGCATCATATAGTTTTAAACAATTCCTTATGTCAGCCCATAAGCTTTCTCATAAAAGCTTGGAATAGCGAATTTATAAGAATCATATCCATGACAACTAGGCCAAAATGTTCCAATTAATTTGAGACACGCAATCAGAGAATCATTGGCGGGCTTTGTTAATATAAATGAAAGAGAGAAAAACTATGAACAACTATTCCAAACCTGTAGGACAGGATTTGGTGTTAATTCAGGTTTCAGCAACTCCTCTTGGCCACCTGCGGCAAGGTCAAGCATTTTGACCAGGTTATCTGATGCCTCCTGCTGTAGTTCATTTGGCTGCCGTGATGCAGGTAGATTATTAAATGATGGAAACTGGAACTCTCTCACGTCCTCAGCAAAGGGAAGTACATTCAAGTAAAATGAATCTGGCTGCCAAAAACAAGCAATTATGTCCTTCAATATGCATGACATAAGTAGATGAAACTATAACCAAAACCGTGAGAAAAAGGAACCAAAATATAGTGGGACAAAATGGGTGAAACCTCACAATATTATCAGCAGAAGAGATATTAGGTGTCAACACTCCAATTATAACATTCCCTTGTCCCTGTCTCCATACACATCGCAAAATTGCAGCTTTGTTCATTTCCTTCATGGCTCTTACCAGGGCAGAAACTGCTAGGATTGCTTTTGTATCACCCGGCTCAGGAATAAATACATATACATCCTTCATGTAATGGTGCCTTCATCAAGCAAAAAGAGAACAACGATAACCAAACCTTATTGCAAGTAAAACAAAATACAATTAGGAGAGCAGCTTACAATATAATTAAAAAAAAAAAGAATTAATGACCTTGCTATGATGTAATAAAGACAAGTTAATCTCTTAGCATTCTACGCACTTAACATCAGAAAGGATTTATCATACCGCATTATGTTAGAAGAATCAGTAAATCCCAGAAGCTTCACACTTTTCTCAGGTCTGAACTTTACTGCCTCCCATTCTGCCGAAGATATAGGAACAACTTGAGGTCCATATCGATAGCCTTTTATTCTTTGCTCTGGCGGAACAACCTTACCAAAATCTTCTGTGTTTTTGTATTCATAATCAATTTTGAGTTCATGAGTGGCAAATTTATCATTTCGTGGTGCTTTGTCAGAATATTTTTTCAATGTAGGAAATTTCTCCTCAGCTGTTTTCTTGTAAACCCAAACCTATTAATGGAATACTCAAAGGCCTTATTAATCAAAATATAATCAGGAAAACCTGATTCCACCGACATGTCACTAAACGTATTCTAGTGCACAAGAATACATGACAATGGTGCATCAAAGTTAGATTTAATGGATAAAAAATAAAAATTTAGAGTTAAAAATATCTGCACTATAAATAATGGTATAAAAATGCATTCCAAAGCAGAAATTTATCAAGTAAAATGTCATTGTACTTGTGGTCCCATGATCCATGTTGAAGCAGCATGACGTGGAAAATATAAGAAAGATATAATGCAATCCGCATGCTTGAACAGGAGATTGCCTCCTAAAAGTGTTTCAAGTTTCACACCTCATCAAAGATCAAATCACAAATGAGAGGACGAAGAAGAATAGAGTTCACATAACAAATAAGAGTTTTATTAACGCCGTGAATAGTGTTATATGATTCAGAATTCTCAAGTTTATATATAAAAGAAATAACAAAATATTAATAAATTGCCATCCACTAAGGAATTGGTAATGAACTACTAACTAACAAGCTGCTAAAATGGCTACTAATTAGTATGAAAAAATCAACCTCCATCAATTTTATCATTGTTTTCATCAATGTTCCATCAAGCTCAGCAATACTCCACCTTCCTTGCTCCGCTTACAGTGATCCATAGGATTATAATTTCCACCTAAAAAGTTAATAGTATTGTCCTAATTGTAATTAAATCAACATTTATTTTTGATTCCCTGATTGTTGCACTTTTCCTACTAGAGGTTTCTCGATACTTTATTCAATTCAGTAGAAAATGAAGAAATGAACTAATCAACCAATTTTCTCCAATTATTATGATGGTAACAAAGCCATAAGACTTTTTTCTTCACACTCGTTTAAATGCACGTACACACAGTGCATGTTGCTAGAATTTTAAAAATAAATAAAAATATGATTGTGCAGGACTATAATTGTGATAAAATATACAAAATCTCCTTTAAATTATATAAATTCATAATCACATAATGATTTAAGAATTAATCAAGTCATAGTACACCTAATATATTCACAATTTTCTTTTGAATTTTGAAACAAACAACAAAATTCTTCCATCTTTGAGAATGATGGTGTTATGGGTTGTAATGATTGTCGATTTGTAACAGAAAAATGAATATATGAATATTCATTTATTAAATCTATGCAAATTAAGAAATAATTTTGGAGCATTTGTTGAGATGATAGACCTGTCTATCAAGTCATTATGCTTCAAATTTTATTTTACTAAATTAGTTTGCAACTCAAATGATAGCTAATTTCTTAAAAACAATAATCAAGGTAGAACTCCATTGTGGGAGTACAAAGTATTCATTTGATGTATAGAAATTTAAATGGCTATTTAAGCATGGAGATTGCATATGAAAAGATACAATGCACAATCTAAAAATCAGATTTTTCTCTCTATTATACATGAAGGACATGGATCTTAATGCTGATATTAATAATCATAGAGTTTAATGAGGAGCTTGCAAAAATGCCACAAAATCTCTTTAAATTTGACTAAAAGCATTAAAAAAACACTTGATTGCATGAAGCCGAAGTAATGAAAAGAGAGATACATGATAATATTTTTGCTTAAATATGTCATCATGCTGACAGTCATAATGAGTTTATTGAATGTCATTTGTCATTTTATATTAACCAATTATGAAAAATAGGTTTTCTAAAGCCATTATGCCAGCTCCCTAAATTTGCATAGCATTTGATATGAGTAGGAGAGATAAAAATACAAATAGAGAAATTATATATATATAATCTAATACATCACATATAAAATTCATATTTAAACTAAAATCTCATTCCATATCTTTGTCTCCATATGTAATATATAATGCAAGTTATAACAATTATTATTGGATCGTAATAGTTTAAACAGAAATGGCTTCGAAAGAAAACAATCACATAAATAAATCTATAAAACACAAGCCTATTCCAAAAGAAGAATTCAAGAAATAAGTAGGCCAATAAATGAGATTGATAAACAATCTGATACTAAAAATAAAAAACAAGAGCGGAAGTTTTAAATTTAATATGCAAAAAGATCCATTTGATTGTTCAACCATTAATAATAAATGTTGAAAAAAGGGAGCCTTGGAAGACAAAAGCATGGATTAAATTTTTATAATCTATTTTTGTATACATTAAAATGTAATATTGAAATAACTAAGTATGGATTAAAGTGTATGAAAGTCTCATTCTTTATCTTCAAGACACAAATATAGGCTTCGTTTGGGACGGCTTTCTTACGTTTCTTGAAGCAGCTTTTTAATACAAAAAAAAATTAATTTTTGCACTAAAAAATTGCTTTAAGAAGCAGTAAAAAATCCGTCTCAAACGAAGCCATAGTTAAAATCTCCAACAAAATCAAGAATGATTCATGTCACTAGCATTAATAATAATAGAGTCCAAAATCATATTTAGAGCAGCATTATAAATGTAAATGATATTAAGGTAGAAAATTATATTATTAGAAAAGTTTACAAGGTTGGTAATGAATTCAAAGTATATATATATATATTAGAACCATCGAATTCTAATGGAATTGTTTAAAACTTTGGAAAAACTCATTGGATGTTCATTTAAAGAGAGAGAGTGTTGTCATGATATGTTCTTCTAACCCTTCAGAATGACAAATGGAAGCCTGGTTGAACCTAGAAATATTCATTTGAGACTTAGAAAGTTTTACAAATCAGAAGTACAAAACTTAATTAATTTAATCAATCCTGAGAATCATATTTATGTGATAATCATTTTGAATAGCATAAAGAAAACTAACTTATACAGGGATATTAACAATCTAATCTAGAGCTAATTTGAAATAAATTCAATATAAGGTCAAAGTTATTCAATTTGAATTCGAGTTCAGATTATTAGTTTGTTTGATCTAAGATCTATCTTAGCTAAAAAACAATATAAGTATCAGATTATTTTTATTTATCTTTAATTAATAGGGGTCTTCTAGGCTCAACCTAGAAAATTAAGCTAAGCTATACTACTATATAAATTCATCAGTCACCAATTTCCATCATAATTTTTATTGTGAAAGCCTCAAATATTTATAGATAAAAAAGAAGCTTAATATTTATACTACTATATTTAAATTCTAATTTTTCAACCAATCTTATACAAAAATATTAATTTCCTAAAATTGATCC